>NW_027441890.1:585000-592500 GCF_048569485.1 Anomaloglossus baeobatrachus
ATTCCGTCGATCTCCTCGTCAGGTGAGACGGTGCGCTGGGTTCCGCACGACGCAGGGATTCTGGCAATGTGTTTTTCATCTTTCTAGCATTAAAGTCGCACTTCAAAACCTGCTTTGGGAGTTTTCCCGCCAATATTACAAAGAACTGTCTTTCTCTGCAGCTTTTGGCTTTTCTTCTACCATCACCCAAAGTCATAAATACCTTAAGCTTCCAGGCCAATCAGATAATCGTCATGACGATCTCTGGCTGATGGTGGACAGGAGGGGGATGGAGACCCTTCAATAGTTCTACATGACACCTCCCCCTTTTTGAGGTAGCATGGGAGATTGATTTGCCAATCGTCTCCTAAGCCTACCTCGCTGGCATCCCCCTGCCGGGACAGCCCATCAGCGTTGCCATGCTCAACACCCTTCCTGTGTTGAATGGTAAAGTCATACTGCTGTAGTGCCAAGCTCCACCGCAGTAGCTTACCATTGTCGCCGGCCACCCGATGTAGCCAGCTGAGAGGGTTGTGGTCTGTCACTATGGTGAAGTTGCGTCCATATAGGTAGGGCTGCAGTTTCCGCAGGGCCCACACTATAGAGAGGCACTCCTTCTCCACAGTGGCGTAGGCCACTTCCCGGGGTAAGAGCTTGCGGCTGAGAAACATCACCGGATGCTCTTCTCCCTTCCCATTTACCTGGCTGAGTACTGCACCAAGGCCAAACGCACTGGCATCTGTCTGAACTATGAACCGTCGGGTGAAGTCTGGAGCTTGTAGGATTGGGGAACTGGCGAGGGCAGCTTTTAGTGCCCTGAAGGACCGTTCACAGTCATCTGTCCAGGTGACTACTTGCGGTAGCTTCTTTTTGGTGAGGTCCGTCAACGGCTTAGCAAGAGCACTATAGTTAGGAACGAACTTCCTATAGTACCCTGCCGTACCCAAGAAGGACATCACCTGCTTCTTTGACTTGGGGGTAGGCCAGGAGGTGATGGCATCAACCTTCCCTGGCTCTGGTTTCAGGGTCCCGCCACCCACTCTGTGTCCAAGGTACTGTACCTCAGTCATGCCGATCTGACACTTCCCTGGCTTTATAGTCAGACCAGCGCTTTGGATCCGCCTGAGCACCTGTTCCAGGTGCCCCAGGTGTTCCTCCCAAGTGGGACTAAAGATGGCAATGTCATCCAGGTAAGCTACTGCAAACCCTCCTAGTCCCTCGAGCAGCTGGTCGACCAATCGCTGGAAAGTGGCAGGAGCATTTCTCATGCCAAAGGGCATGACAAGGGATTCATACAGCCCGAATGGGGTGATGAAGGCGGACCTTTCCTGTGCTTCCTTGGACATAGGAATCTGCCAGTACCCTCGACTCAGGTCCATGATGGTCAGGTACTGGGCCCCGGCTAAGCAATCCAGTAACTCGTCGATGCGTGGCATTGGGTACGCATCGGGTGCTGTGATTGCATTTAGCCTCCTGTAGTCCACACAAAACCGGGTTGTCCGGTCCTTTTTGGGAACCAAGACTACAGGCGAGGCCCATGCACTTTTGGACCTCTGGATCACTCCCAGGACTAGCATTTCATCGATCTCCCTTTTTATGTCCTTTTGTACCTCTAGGGAGACACGGTATGGGGGTTGACGAACTGGGGAATGACTCCCTGTGTCCACCTGGTGGGTGGCTAGGGATGTCTTCCCTGGGACATTCGTGAAGGTCATCAGGTAGGGCCGGAATACCTCCCGCAGCTGGGACTTTTGGTCCAAGGATAGCTGTGGGTTGAATGCCGCCTCCTCGATAGACCCTCCATCCCGGGCTGAGGCGAGCAAGTCCACCAAGACTTCACTTTCGCCTTCCTCGGGAAGACTACACACAGGAAGAGCAAAGGCTTCCCTGTCATGATGAGCTTTCATCATGTTGACATGGAAGACCTTTTGCCTCTTCCTGGCATGGTCGATGGTGACCACATAGTTTACGTCATTGAGGCGCTGATGCACCAGGTATGGACCCTCCCAGGCCGCCTGAAGCTTGTTCTGGGTCATTGGGACTAGGACCCACACCTTCTGACCCACTTCGTACACCCGCTCTCGAGCGTGTTGGTCGTACCATCGCTTCTGGCTGGCCTGGGCTTGCGCCATATTCTCATGCACCATATGCGTCATTGACTGCATTTTGTCACGGAGCCGAATGACATACTCCACAACGGACACTTCTGGGGAATTCAGTTCCTCTTCCCAGGATTCCCTTACCAGACCAAGAGGCCCCCGGACTCGTCTGCCATACAGGAGCTCGAAGGGGGAAAACCCCGTTGAGGCCTGTGGTACCTCTCTGTAGGCAAACAGCAGGTGTGAGAGATACCGCTCCCAGTCGCGTCCATGTGACTCAACCAGCATCTTAAGCATCTGCTTAAGTGTACCATTAAATCGCTCACACAAACCATTGGTCTGTGGGTGATAAGCGCTTGATATCAGATGCCGCACCTGCATTTTCTTACAGAGAGCCTCCATTAGACGAGACATGAACTGAGTCCCCTGGTCGGTAAGCATCTCCCTGGGAAATCCTACTCGGGAGAATATGGTCAAGAGGGCATCTGCCACCTTATCGGCTCTAACTGAGGACAGAGCCACTGCCTCCGGATACCGGGTAGCATAGTCTACCACAGTAAGGACGAACCGTTTTCCAGAGCTGCTGGGGACGGCCAGAGGCCCGACAATGTCCACAGCGACCCTCTGGAAAGGCTCCTCTATCACCGGCAAAGAGATCAGGGGAGCTTTGGGAGCAGGCCCTGACTTTCCCACTCTTTGACATGTGATACAGGAGCGGCAGTAGTTGGCAACATCTGTCCCCATTTTGGGCCAATAGAAGTGGTGAGACAGCCGGGCCTTGGTTTTGCTAACCCCCAAGTGTCCGGCGAGTGGGATCTCATGGGCAATCCGCAGCAACTCACTCCTAAAGCGGTGAGGCACCACCAGCTGTTTTTCCTTCAGCCACTCTTGTTGGGGGTTACAGGGAATTGTCTCCCGGTACAACTTTCCCTGGTCCCAGAATACCCTCTCCTTATCGGTCTCGGAGGAGGGCTTCTCTGCGAGGTCCCTTAACGTCTCTAGACTGGCATCAGTTCGTAGAGCCACCTGAAACTCTTGGCTAGAGGCAGCCAAAAGTGACGTTAAGGTTACAACCTCACCGGGACCCTCTGGGACCTGCTCTGGGTCCATCACCAGTTCCGTTATCCCTCTGGGTGAAGAGGTGTCAGAAGGCAGGGTTTCATTTGAGTTCTGGGCACTCTGACTGCGGGTGACAGCACCGATGAAGGCTGTCTCCCCGGGGAATAACCACTCTTCCCCATCAGCCTGACAGGTACTACTGGCTGTGTCACTGTCCGCTGTGACACTGCTCAGCTGCATTTGGCCACTGTCCTCGTGGTTCTCATGTCTGCCTCCATCTCTGTCGGTACAGACACTTGCTACCTTGGGGTCGTCCTCAGCCACGTCACCCTGCCGCGTGGCATGGCTGAGTTCCCCTGTACAAATCTCCACATTATTACCATGCACAACATTTGTAATTACGTTCTGGATATCCGCATTCGGGTCGCATGACTTATCAACAACATTTGCATCACATGATTTAACAACATTTGCATCACATGACTGATCAACAACATTTGTATCACCTGACTTTTTGGATTCGGGAGGATCATCAGGGAGAAATTGTGCAACTAATCGCCCCAGATCAGTCCCCAATAAAACATTGGTTGGTAGATGTTCATCCACCCCCACTTCCCTCAACCCTCTCCCAGCACCCCAGTCGAGGGGAATCAGGGCCATTGGGAAGGAGTGGTGGACACCCCCCGCCAAGGCGACAGTCAGGAGTTTTCCCGGGATAAAGTTTTCAGGGGGTACCAGTTCAGGGCGGACCAGTGTTCTGTCGGCCCCAGTGTCCTTGAGCCCCACAGTGGGGGTTCCGCCTACGGTGACGGGGTGTAGGTTTTCGCAGGCCCTACCACCCGCCTTCCTTGCCAAAAGGACAGTTCCAGTGGGCCCTTGGGCCTTGGATGTGGGGTTCCTCTTCTGCCTCTCTGGGCAACCAGAGCTGAGGTGTCCAGGCAGGTTGCAGGAAAAACACCTGCGAGTGTCAGAGGTGGGCCGGGCACTGGTGGATGAAACAGGACCTACGGGAGGTCGGCTGGTAGGGGCAGGGGTGGTTGTAGTTGTCATCTTACCCCCTTTCCAGCTAGTGGTGGACGGCTTCCGCACCTCCGATGCACGGTTGGCCACATAGGCGTCGGCAATCTGGGCTGCTTTTGAGGCCTCCTTGGGCTCTCGGTCCATAACAAACTGTCGAACCTCCACAGGACAGACATGTAGGAGTTGGTCCTTCACCATGAGGTCCTTTAACTCCTCAAAGGTTGTAACGGACAGTCCTTGGATCCACTGGTCAAAGGTGCGCTGGAGCCCACCCTCCAAATCGCTGTAGCTGTCATGAGGTCCGAGCTGGAGGGTCCGGAATTTTTTTCGGTACACCTCTGGAGTCAGCTGATACTTCCGTACTAGGGCCTGCTTTATGGCCCCATAGTCTCCACTCTGCTCTTGAGGGAGACTGGCAAACGCGTCCAGGGCCTTGCCTCGCAGCCCTGGGGTTAAGTATTGTGCCCATTGTGTTGAGGGCAACTGGTACTGCAAGCAAGTCTTTTCAAATCCCGTCAGAAAGCTGTCCAAATTCCCGTCCTTTTCCATCACAGGAAAGTGCTCCGGTCGGGGCTTAAAGCTGCTGGCATTATTGGACTCACCGTTTAGTGAGGAAGATGTCTGCTGCCGGGCTTTGAGGACATTCAATTCATGGTCTCTCTGGGCTTGGCGCTCTCGCTCGGCTCGCTCAGCCTCTCGCTCGGCTCTCTCAGCCTGAGCCTGGCGCTCAGCTCTCTCAGCCTGGGCCTGGCGCTCGGCTCTCTCAGCCTCTCGATATTGCTGAATGAGGTCCAGCCGTCCCTGCCGGTCCTCGGCAGTGAACTGTTGTAGGGCCATTTGCAGGTAGGAGTCCATGTTGCCCTGGTCACTGCTCTGGCTCGCAGTTGATGGTGGGGATTCTGCAGCAGTCCCATCCTGGGCTTGGCTTGCCTCCCCTTCTTCAGCACTGGGGGAATGAACGTGCTCTGCGTCCCATTGTAAAAGTTCTTTAATGAGGTCCTGCCTCGTTTTGCCATGGCCATCAATCAACTTGGATCTGCAGAGTGCAGAAAGAACTTCCTTCTTCTGCTGATTGTACCAGGCTTCTGACACAGCCTCCATAATTGCCAAATAAAAGATAGGATAGAAAACAAGAGAGAAGGGAGGGGGTAACTGCTACACGTACAGTATTGTTCCAGGTATATTTAAACACTGAGTTCGATCCTCAAAACTTTTGCAAGTTTTTAGTGACAGGGATGATTGCTCAAACCAGATCACTAATGCTTTATATATCCCACCGCTTGCCACCAATTTGTCACGAACAGCCGGAGAAGTCCCTCAGAAATCCGCAGCTGTTCACTGATTTGTTACACACGACTACTCTCTAGCGCCCCCCTTGTCTGCAGGCCACTTTTGGTACTGCAGGACAATGCATAAGATGAGGCTGCTGAGCTGATAATGCCAAATATTGGAGGTCTCACAGCAAGGGTAAATGTATATCTCTGATTCCTGCTAATGGAATATTTATATACCTCGGTACCCTTAATGATAGCACTCCAATAATTCTATGCAATAACAATTACGCTGCCACCACCCAGACTTTCTACAGGTAGCTGGGAACCCGTTTCAGATAGCATAAGGCCCTTCGGGGTTTTGGATTCGTATATAAAGCATAAGGAAAGAAACTCTTAAATTTTTATATATTTAATCCGAAAATAGGCAGTGTTTAAAGAATATACAAGAAGTTACAAAAGGGAACAATACACATTACGGCATAACAGTTACATTAAAATAAAAGGTATAAACATGAAACTTACTAAGCTTCTGCCATAGAAGTGACGTCTGCTTATGGAGGGAGGGAGCTCCAAGAGATGTTAGAATCGGCCAGCATCACCCTTCATGATGCCCTCCTCGTGCTGACTGCGCCCCCCCCCCAGACAGGAACTGTCTCTTATGCTCTTACTAGCCCCCCTTGCCTGTGACATCATTTTACAGTCACTTGTGGGCTGTGCTCTGATGTTCACAGAGTTCCATAATTCTAGGGTTTTTCATATCTTTGCTCCTGGGTCACACAGGTGAAAGATATTAGCGTCATATTTAATATCTCGATTTTACAGTTACATTGATACCAAACACAACACCTCTAGCACAATTTTACTGGCCAATACTAATTTGTCGTGATTCCGTCGATCTCCTCGTCAGGTGAGACGGTGCGCTGGGTTCCGCACGACGCAGGGATTCTGGCAATGTGTTTTTCATCTTTCTAGCATTAAAGTCGCACTTCAAAACCTGCTTTGGGAGTTTTCCCGCCAATATTACAAAGAACTGTCTTTCTCTGCAGCTTTTGGCTTTTCTTCTACCATCACCCAAAGTCATAAATACCTTAAGCTTCCAGGCCAATCAGATAATCGTCATGACGATCTCTGGCTGATGGTGGACAGGAGGGGGATGGAGACCCTTCAATAGTTCTACATGACATATATACACATACACATACATATATATATACACATACATATATATATACACATACACATACATATATATATACACATACATATATATATACACACATACACATACATATATATATACACATACACATACATATATATATACACATACACATACATATACACATATATATATACACATACACATACACATACATATATATATACACATACACATACATATATATATACACATACACATACATATATATATACATATACACATACATATATATATACATATACACATACATATATATATACATATACACATACATATATATATACATAACTTAACTCAGTTAAGGCTTAACTCAGTGGTCCACCTCTGCCACCCACAAAGATGGAAACACACTAGACCTCATCTTCACCCGCCTCTGTCCCCTTTCTGACTTCACAACTTCCCCCCTCCCCCTATCTGACCACCATCTTCTGACCTTTTCAGCCCTGTCCTCCTCACCTACCCCCCCTGTCCAGCACCTAGCACATCCCCGCAGAAACCTTGCACACCTCAACATGCACACCCTCGCCGACTCTATCCTCCCACTGTCCTCCATATCGTCCCTCCACGACACAGACAGCGCCACCACTTTCTACAACACCACCCTCACATCAGCCATTGATTCAGTCGCTCCCCTTGTGCATGGCAGAGTGAGACGAATCAATAGACAGCCCTGGCACAACAGCCTCACTAAAAAACTTAGGCAAAGGTCTAGGGCTGCAGAGCGGCGGTGGAAGAAAACGCACTCCCAGGAAGACTTCACCACATTCAAAAATGCAATTCACACATTTCGCTCAGTCCTCACCTCCACTAAACACGATTACTTCAGAAACCTCATATCCTCTCTAAC
>NW_027441890.1:597500-602500 GCF_048569485.1 Anomaloglossus baeobatrachus
TGTCCTATATCTAGTGTAACAACACCTGTAATGAGTCCAGTGGGCGCAGTTGGGGGTACAGTTCCCGGCAATGTAGGATGGGATCTTAATTCAGTAGTACAGCAATTAGTGTCAGGGGTTAAGGAGGCTTTGAGTCAGTCTAGCTTACCCATAACTTCTTCTCCTATTGCTGCATGGTGTGGGAATGGTCGCCGGACATCGGAGGTGGTAAGTCAGTCGTGTGCTGATCCAGAGACACAGGAGGACGCAGTAAATTCACAAGGGGTTACATTATCTGATGCAGCAAAAGGAGAATTATATGTATGTTTTGAGGGTCCTCTAGGAATTCATTTGAAACAGGAGGTTAGGGAGAAGATTTGGGCCGACGAATATGTGGAAATATTTTCATTATTGCCCTTAGAAAAATATAACTTGGATAGAGTAAGGTTTGATGAGAGGAAAAGAGAGGAACAAGAAAGACGGTATTGTCTCATCCCCCAAACATTTAGCAATTGGTTCCAGGCCTTTGCCATATTAGCAAGTGTAATAGGCCAAAAAACTCCTGAACATTGCTCTGCCTTATTTTGTTACATGAATTCTATCGGGGAGGCGCACCGTGTGTATGGAGGTTTAGCATGGCTGCGCTATGATGAGCAGTTTCGCCAACGAAAGGCTGGTCGCCAAGGGATTCGTTGGGATCACAAAGATATTGGTTTATGGATGCGTCTCATGACAGCGCCACGTGGGGTTAATCAGCCCTTTCAGGGCTATGTCGGCAGATCATCAGCAATCGGATTGTCGGCAGCAAACAGAAAAGGTTGCTGCTGGCAGTTCAATGATAGCCAGTGCAGATTCGGAAACACATGCAGGTACAGACATGAATGCACCTTCTGTAGTGGAAACCATAGCCTATCAAAATGCTTTAAACGAAATAAAACCCCAACAGCAGAGATTAACCAAAAAGGGGGAAACCCCAATTAGACTCGGGGAGATGGTGGGCTATCTAAGCAGGTACCCAGATAGAAAAGCAGCACAATTGCTGGGGGAGGGTTTCTCAGAAGGTTTTAAGATCCCATCTACTTCGGGCCCATTAACCTGTTCTCGTAACCTTGCTTCAGCTTATACATATTCTCACATTGTCTCCACAAAACTAAACAAAGAAATTGACCTGGGCCGCATGGCAGGCCCATTCCCCAAAATGCCAATAGAAAACTTAAGAGTCTCTCCATTGGGAGTGGTCCCAAAGAAGGAACCCAATAAGTTTAGGCTGATCCATCATCTGTCCTTCCCTCATGGAAGCTCAGTTAATGATGGAATCGATCAGGAACTTTGCACAGTCTCGTATACTTCATTTGATACAGCGATTGCATGGGTTCAGAAGTACGGCAGAGGAGCTTTAATGGCAAAAACAGACATTGAAGCTGCCTTTAGACTCTTACCAGTCCATCCAGAAAGCTTCCATCTCTTGGGTTGTCAGTGGCAGGGAAGGTTTTATGTAGACTTGTGTTTACCGATGGGCTGCTCCATCTCATGCTCCTTGTTTGAATCATTTAGCACATTTTTGGAGTGGGTAGTAAAGAAGGAAGCCGGCGTGCGTTCTGTCCTGCATTATCTAGATGATTTCCTATGTATTGGTCCACCAAAGTCATTTGTTTGTGCTTCATTATTGGCAGCGATTCAGTCGGTTTTTAAGTGTTTTGGAGTACCGTTAGCATCAGATAAAACAGAAGGCCCGTCTACACTTATCAAGTTTTTAGGAATTTTGATTGACAGTGAAGCAATGGAGTGCAGATTACCGGATGACAAGGTCAGTGATCTGCTGGAGGCAGTCAGAGAAGCTAGATCTCACCGTAAGATCAGATTAAAGGATCTACAATCGCTGTTAGGAAAAATGAACTTTGCGTGTCGCATTATTCCAATGGGTAGAGTTTTTTGTAGGCGCCTAGCTGCAGCTACCTCAGGCATAACCTTTCCACATCACTTTGTGCGGCTGGCTAGAACATTAAAGGACGATCTGGCGGTATGGGAACAGTTCTTAATGGAGTTTAATGGGAGGTCATTGTGGATCAGACCACCGGTTTCAAATTTTGATCTAGACATCCACACTGATGCAGCGGGGTCAACTGGTTTTGGTGCATATTGTTCTGGACAGTGGTGTGCAGATAGGTGGCCAGAGAGTTGGAGAAACAATGGGTTAACACGAAACTTAGTACTCCTTGAATTGTTCCCCATAGTGGTTGCTTGTGAAATTTGGTGCAATATTTTCCAAAACCGAAAAGTGAGATTTCATTGTGATAATTTGGGAGTTGTAGAAGTCATCAACAAACAATCAGCTTCTTCCCTGCCTGTTGTTACGTTGCTGCGTCATCTAGTGCTGCGCTGTTTAAAGTCAAATTGTCAGATTACAGCTGTGCATGTCCCCGGTGTTTGCAATTCTGTGGCTGATGCTCTGTCTCGTTTTCAGTGGGACAGATTCCGTTCGTTAGCCCCGATGGCAGAGGTACAAGGCAAGAAGTGTCCGGATTTTCTGTGGTCACTGCCAGTGACACCGCATACGCTCTGATAGAACGGTCTGTGGGTGTAAGCACATGGCAGAGGTACCAGTCAGCATGGAGGGAATGGGAAGACTTGTGTGCTCTAGTGGGACATGATGCCAGGTTACATGACAATGTTTCCTTGTTGTTATTTTACATTAGCAGGGCCTTTGTGGACGGTACTTCATTGTCCAGTATTGATAGTAAAATGTCTGGATTAGCTTTTTGGTTTAAGTTGCACGACTTCACTGATTACACAAAGCATTTTTTAGTTAAGCAGGCCCTAAAGGGTTACAGGAAAAGTTGTAAGAAGACCAGAGATAAACGGCGTCCGATTTCTTTCCAGTTATTGCAGCAGATACTGAGTGTACTAGGCCGAGTCTGGAGCAGTCCGTTTGAAGTGTTTCTCTTTAGTTGTGCATTCACACTGGCCTTTTTTGGAGCTTTTAGAATCAGCGAGTTAGTGTCGAGTAGCTCCACCAGAAGTGGGGGTCTACAAGCCGAGGACGTGCATCAGTACACAGACAGATTGGAATGTTTTCTGGCAAAGTCAAAAACTGATCAACAGGGTAGAGGAAAATGGATCACATTGTTTCCTTTAAGCGGTTCCAGGGCCTGCCCGGTCATCTGTTTTAGAAACTATGTCTCAAGAAGGCCAAATATCCAAGGTTCATTACTAATTCATGAGGATTGTAAGTCATTGTCACAATTTCAATTCACAGCAGTTCTTAAAAAATGCCTGACAATATTGGGAGAGTCTCCAAACGCATTCACTTCACACTCATTTAGGATAGGAGCAGCCACAGAAGCTGCTAGATGGGGCTTAGGGCCTGACATAGTTAAAAAAATCGGGAGATGGGAATCGAGCAGATTTAAGAGTTACATTAGATTACATTTATTATAAATGGCGTACATGTATATATATATATGTGTACATTTTGGTAATCTTATAGTAGTTGTGTCTTCATTTAGACAATTGTGTGATAATTGTGTTTTTGTTTTTTGTTTTAGCTGAACAGCAATGCCTGGTTTGGATCATGGGACATTCATTTGTTTTTTGGGGGGCCTTACGTGCAGCAGTCAGGCCTAATGGCAAACAGTTGGGGTTGCCCAGTTCCTTGGCACGGGTGACATGGATAGGAAAGAGGGGAATGCAGTGGCATCAGCTGTTAAAAGAAATCCAGTATCATGTGGAGTTCTACCGCCCCCCGGACGTCTTACTTATCCATTTAGGTGGTAATGATTTAGCAATAAGAACATCAAGACATTTAGTTAGGAACATAAAGCTTGATATGTTGAATTTATGGAGGTCTTACCCAGAAACAGTGGTGGTCTGGTCGGATATAGTAGCTAGACAAATGTGGAGAACAGCGCGATCAGTGGCTCGCATCAATAATACAAGGATAAAGGTTAATAAAAAAATAACAAAATTTGTGTTGGAAAACGGAGGGGTGGCCATACGTCACCAGATGCTGGAAAATACAAAGGAACAATTTTGGAGAGATGATAAGGTACATCTTAATGACATTGGCATTGATATATGGATGTTGGGAATACAAGAAGGAGTAGAACGAGCCATTAAGTTGTGGAGGAACTCACTCTTGTAAGGTGTCACAAGAGCGAGTCTTGGCGGGATGTGGTTGTTTAAACCCCCTCTTTGTTGGTTGGAGAATTATGTTTTTAATGGGGTCCCTGGGCCAGAGCTCAGCGGACAGTGGAATATGGGTCCCTGGGGAGGAGCTCAGTGGACAGTGGAATAGATGGGTCCCTGGGGAGGAGCTCAGCGGACACAAGGAAAATGATCAAGGGGTATACCCAGATTCCCCCTTGAGCTAGGTGTACACGGCGGAGGGGGATATGGGGCTGGGATTTATAACAACCACATCTCTGGGCCGATAATCTTGTTTTTTCTTGTTGATGTTTTTTCTTATAAAAAATAAAGGGCTGCTGTGGCCAAAATTTTAATCCATGTCACGCAGTGTGTGGTGTCTTATTTATTAGGTTACCAGGAGCGCAATTCACTAGTCCATCAGTCAAGCAGAGTGAAGGCAGATAGCCGTAACGTACATGACTGAGGCAGTGATAGATCCAGGAAAGGGTTAAGGAGTAAGGGATGGGTTTTTACCTAAGGAATGTGGTGGTGGTCAGCGAGCAGGAGGAGAGATGGGGGCAGGGGCCATATAAGAAATAGGTCCCATGTTAAGGTGTCATTCCTTTGTCCTGGACTCAAAGACTGAACCAGCAGTTGTCCCACCCACCCTCCCTATAATAAAGGGAAATGTATCAATATCAGGACTTTGCAACACTGTCAATATTCTAACAATGTTTTGGTATTCAACATCATCGGTATTTTATCAACATTATTAGTATTGTATCGTATTGTATCAATTGTTATCAGTAATGTATCCAAATTGACAATGTCATATCAACATATTAATATTGTATTAACATTTTAATATTGTATGTTACAGCAGCATTTGGCGGCGG
>NW_027441890.1:607500-617500 GCF_048569485.1 Anomaloglossus baeobatrachus
TGATTGATGGCTATGGCAAAACGAGGCAAGACCTCATTAAAGAACTTTTACAATGGGACGCAGAGCACGTTCATTCCCCCAGTGCTGGAGAAGAGGAGGCAAGCCAAGCCCAGGATAGTGCTTCTGCAGAGTCCCCACCATCAACTGCAAGCCAGAGCAGTGACCGGGGCAACATGGACTCTTTCCTGAAGATGGCTCTACAACAATTCGCTGCAGATGACCGGCAGGGACGGCTAAACCTCATTCAGCAATATCGAGAGGCTGAGAGAGCCGAGCGAGAGGCTGAGAGAGCCGAGCGAGAGGCTGAGAGAGCCGAGCGAGAGCGCCAAGCCCAGAGAGACCATGAATTGAATATCCTCAAAGCCCGGCAGCAGACATCTTCCTCACTAAACGGTGAGTCCAATAATGCCAGCAGCTTTAAGCCCCGACCGGAGCACTTTCTTGTGATGGAAAAGGACGGGGATTTGGACACCTTTCTGAGGGGATTTGAAAAGACTTGCTTGCAGTACCAGTTGCCCTCAACACAATGGGCACAATACTTAACCCCAGGGCTGCGAGGCAAGGCCCTGGACGCGTTTGCCAGTCTCCCTCAAGAGCAGAGTGGAGACTATGGGGCCATAAAGCAGGCCCTAGTACGGAAGTATCAGCTGACTCCGGAGGTGTACCGAAAAAAATTCCGGACCCTCCAGCTCGGACCTCATGACAGCTACAGCGATTTGGAGGGTGGGCTCCAGCGCACCTTTGACCAGTGGATCCAAGGACTGTCCGTTACAACCTTTGAGGAGTTAAAGGACCTCATGGTGAAGGACCAACTCCTACACGTCTGTCCTGTGGAGGTTCGACAGTTTGTTATGGACCGAGAGCCCAAGGAGGCCTCAAAAGCAGCCCAGATTGCCGACGCCTATGTGGCCAACCGTGCATCGGAGGTGCGGAAGCCGTCCACCACTAGCTGGAAAGGGGGTAAGATGACAACTACAACCACCCCTGCCCCTACCAGCCGACCTCCCGTAGGTCCTGTTTCATCCACCAGTGCCCGGCCCACCTCTGACACTCGCAGGTGTTTTTCCTGCAACCAGCCTGGACACCTCAGCTCTGGTTGCCCAGAGAGGCAGAAGAGGAACCCCACATCCAAGGCCCAAGGGCCTACTGGAACTGTCCTGTTGGCAAGGAAGGCGGGTGGTAGGGCCTGCGAAAACCTACACCCCGTCACCGTAGGCGGAACCCCCACTGTGGGGCTCAAGGACACTGGGGCCGACAGAACACTGGTCCGCCCTGAACTGGTACCCCCTGAAAACTTTATCCCGGGAAAACTCCTGACTGTCGCCTTGGCGGGGGGTGTCCACCAATCCTTCCCAATGGCCCTGATTCCCCTCGACTGGGGTGCTGGGAGAGGGTGGAGGGAAGTGGGGGTGGATGAACATCTACCAACCAATGTTTTATTGGGGACTGATCTGGGGCGATTAGTTGCACAATTTCTCCCTGATGATCCTCCCGAATCCAAAAAGTCAGGTGATACAAATGTTGTTGATCAGTCATGTGATGCAAGTGTTGTTAAATCATGTGATGCAAATGTTGTTGATAAGTCATGCGACCCGAATGCGGATACCCAGAACGTAATTACAAATGTTGTGCATGGTAATAAAGTGGAGATTTGTACAGGGGAACTCAGCCATGCCACGCGGCAGGGTGACGTGGCTGAGGACGACCCCAAGGTAGCAAGTGTCTGTACCGACAGAGATGGAGGCAGACATGAGAACCACGAGGACAGTGGTCAAATGCAGCTGAGCAGTGTCACAGCGGACAGTAACACAGCCAGTAGTACCTGTCAGGCTGATGGGGAAGAGTGGTTATTCCCCGGGGAGACAGCCTTCATTGGTGCTGTCACCCGCAGTCAGAGTGCCCAGAACGCAAATGAAACCTTGCCTGCTGACACCTCTTCACCCAGAGGGATAACGGAACTGGTTACGGACCCAGAGCGGGTCCCAGAGGGTCCCGGTGAGGTTGGAACCTTAACGTCACTTTTGGCTGCCTCTAGCCAAGAGTTCCAGGTGGCTCTACGAACTGATGCCAGTCTAGAGACGTTAAGGGACCTCGCAGAGAAGCCCTCCTCCGAGACCGATAAGGAGAGGGTATTCTGGGACCAGGGAAAGTTGTACCGGGAGACAATTCCCTGTAACCCCCAACAAGAGTGGCTGAAGGAAAGACAGCTGGTGGTGCCTCACCGCTTTAGGAGTGAGTTGCTGCGGATTGCCCATGAGATCCCACTCGCCGGACACTTGGGGGTTAGCAAAACCAAGGCTCGGCTGTCTCACCACTTCTATTGGCCCAAAATGGGGACAGATGTTGCCAACTACTGCCGCTCCTGTATCACATGTCAAAGAGTGGGAAAGTCAGGGCCTGCTCCCAAAGCTCCCCTGCTCTCTTTGCCGGTGATAGAGGAGCCTTTCCAGAGGGTCGCTGTGGACATTGTCGGGCCTCTGGCCGTCCCCAGCAGCTCTGGAAAACGGTTCGTCCTTACTGTGGTAGACTATGCTACCCGGTATCCGGAGGCAGTGGCTCTGTCCTCAGTTAGAGCCGATAAGGTGGCAGATGCCCTCTTGACCATATTCTCCCGAGTAGGATTTCCCAGGGAGATGCTTACCGACCAGGGGACTCAGTTCATGTCTCGTCTAATGGAGGCTCTCTGTAAGAAAATGCAGGTGCGGCATCTGATATCAAGCGCTTATCACCCACAGACCAATGGTTTGTGTGAGCGATTTAATGGTACACTTAAGCAGATGCTTAAGATGCTGGTTGAGTCACATGGACGCGACTGGGAGCGGTATCTCTCACACCTGCTGTTTGCCTACAGAGAGGTACCACAGGCCTCAACGGGGTTTTCCCCCTTCGAGCTCCTGTATGGCAGACGAGTCCGGGGGCCTCTTGGTCTGGTAAGGGAATCCTGGGAAGAGGAACTGAATTCCCCAGAAGTGTCCGTTGTGGAGTATGTCATTCGGCTCCGTGACAAAATGCAGTCAATGACGCAGATGGTGCATGAGAATATGGCGCAAGCCCAGGCCAGCCAGAAGCGATGGTACGACCAACACGCTCGAGAGCGGGTGTACGAAGTGGGTCAGAAGGTGTGGGTCCTAGTCCCAATGACCCAGAACAAGCTTCAGGCGGCCTGGGAGGGTCCATACCTGGTGCATCAGCGCCTCAATGACGTAAACTATGTGGTCACCATCGACCATGTCAGGAAGAGGCAAAAGGTCTTCCATGTCAACATGATGAAAGCTCATCATGACAGGGAAGCCTTTGCTCTTCCTGTGTGTAGTCTTCCCGAGGAAGGCGAAAGTGAAGTCTTGGTGGACTTGCTCGCCTCGGCCCGGGATGGAGGGTCTATCGAGGAGGCGGCATTCAACCCACAGCTATCCTTGGACCAAAAGTCCCAGCTGCGGGAGGTATTCCGGCCCTACCTGATGACCTTCACAAATGTCCCAGGGAAGACATCCCTAGCCACCCACCAGGTGGACACCGGGAGTCATTCCCCAGTTCGTCAACCCCCATACCGTGTCTCTCTAGAGGTACAAAAGGACATAAAATGGGAGATCGATGAAATGCTAGTCCTGGGAGTGATCCAGAGGTCCAAAAGTGCATGGGCCTCGCCTGTAGTCTTGGTTCCCAAAAAGGACCGGACAACCCGGTTTTGTGTGGACTACAGGAGGCTAAATGCAATCACAGCACCCGATGCGTACCCAATGCCACGCATCGATGAGTTACTGGATTGCTTAGCCGGGGCCCGGTACCTGACCATCATGGACCTGAGTCGAGGATACTGGCAGATTCCTATGTCCAAGGAAGCACAGGAAAGGTCCGCCTTCATCACCCCATTCGGGCTGTATGAATCCCTCGTCATGCCCTTTGGCATGAGAAATGCTCCTGCCACTTTCCAGCGATTGGTCGACCAGCTGCTCGAGGGACTAGGAGGGTTTGCAGTAGCTTACCTGGATGACATTGCCATCTTTAGTCCCACTTGGGAGGAACACCTGGGGCACCTGGAGCAGGTGCTCAGGCGGATCCAAAGCGCTGGTCTGACTATAAAGCCAGGGAAGTGTCAGATCGGCATGACGGAGGTACAGTACCTTGGACACAGAGTGGGTGGCGGGACCCTGAAACCAGAGCCAGGGAAGGTTGATGCCATCACCTCCTGGCCTACCCCCAAGTCAAAGAAGCAGGTGATGTCCTTCTTGGGTACGGCAGGGTACTATAGGAAGTTCGTTCCTAACTATAGTGCTCTTGCTAAGCCGTTGACGGACCTCACCAAAAAGAAGCTACCGCAAGTAGTCACCTGGACAGATGACTGTGAACGGTCCTTCAGGGCACTAAAAGCTGCCCTCGCCAGTTCCCCAATCCTACAAGCCCCGGACTTCACCCGACGGTTCATAGTTCAGACAGATGCCAGTGCGTTTGGCCTTGGTGCAGTACTCAGCCAGGTAAATGGGAAGGGAGAAGAGCATCCGGTGATGTTTCTCAGCCGCAAGCTCTTATCCCGGGAAGTGGCCTACGCCACTGTGGAGAAGGAGTGCCTCTCTATAGTGTGGGCCCTGCGGAAACTGCAGCCCTACCTATATGGACGCAACTTCACCATAGTGACAGACCACAACCCTCTCAGCTGGCTACATCGGGTGGCCGGAGACAATGGTAAGCTACTGCGGTGGAGCTTGGCACTACAGCAGTATGACTTTACCATTCAACACAGGAAGGGTGTTGAGCATGGCAACGCTGATGGGCTGTCCCGGCAGGGGGATGCCAGCGAGGTAGGCTTAGGAGACGATTGGCAAATCAATCTCCCATGCTACCTCAAAAAGGGGGAGGTGTCATGTAGAACTGTTGAAGGGTCTTCATCCCCCTCTTCTTCACCAGCCACAGGTCGTCATGGCGATTATCTGATTGGCCTGGAAGCTTAAGGTATTTATGACTTTGGGTGATGGTAGAACTAAAGCCAAAAGCTGCAGAGAAAGACAATTCTTTGTAATATTGGCGGGAAAACTCCCAAAGCAGGTTTTGAAGTGCGACTTTAATGCTAGAAAGATGAAAAACACATTGCCAGAATCCCTGCGTCGTGCGGAACCCAGCGCACCGTCTCACCTGACGAGGAGATCGACGGAATCACGACAAATTAGTATTGGCCAGTAAAATTGTGCTAGAGGCGTTGTGTTTGGTATCAATGTAACTGTAAAATCGAGATATTAAATATGACGCTAATATCTTTCACCTGTGTGACCCAGGGGCAAAGATATGAAAAACCCTAGAATTATGGAACTTTGTGACCATCTCAAGCCCAGCCCACAAGTGACTGTAAAATGATGTCACAGGCAAGGGGGGCTAGCAAGAGCATAAGAGACAGTTCCTGTCTTGGGGGCTCAGTCAGCACGAGGAGGGCATCATGAAGGGTGATGCTGGCCGATTCTAACATCTCTTGGAGTTCCCTCCTACTCCCTAAGCAGACGTCACTTCTATGGCACAAGCTTAGTAAGTTTCACGTTTATACCTTTTATTTTATGTAACTGTTATGCCGTAATGTGTATTGTTCCCTTTTGTAAATTCCTGTATATTCTTTAAACACTGCCTATTTTCGGATTAAATATATAAAAATTTAAGAGTTTCTTTCCTTATGCTTTATATACGAATCCAAAACCCCGAAGGGCCTTATGCTATCTGAAACGGGTTCCCAGCTACCTGTAGAAAGTCTGGGTGGTGGCAGCGTAATTGTTATTGCATAGAATTATTGGAGTGCTATCATTAAGGGTACCGAGGTATATAAATATTCCATTAGCAGGAATCAGAGATATACATTTACCCTTGCTGTGAGACCTCCAATATTTGGCATTATCAGCTCAGCAGCCTCATCTTATGCATTGTCCTGCAGTACCAAAAGTGGCCTGCAGACAAGGGGGGCGCTAGAGAGTAGTCGTGTGTAACAAATCAGTGAACAGCTGCGGATTTCTGAGGGACTTCCCCGGCTGTTCGTGACAAATTGGTGGCAAGCGGTGGGATATATAAAGCATTAGTGATCTGGTTTGAGCAATCATCCCTTTCACTAAAAACTTGCAAAAGTTTTGAGGATTGAACTCAGTGTTTAAATATACCTGGAACAATACTGTACGTGTAGCAGTTACCCCCTCCCCTTCTCTCTTGTTTTCTATCCTATCTTTTATTTGGCAATTATGGATGCTGTGTCAGAAGCCTGGTACAATCAGCAGAAGAAGGAAGTTCTTGCTGCACTCTGCAGATCCAAGTTGATTGATGGCCATGGCAAAACGAGGCAAGACCTCATTAAAGAACTTTTACAATGGGACGCAGAGCACGTTCATTCCCCCAGTGCTGGAGAAGAGGAGGCAAGCCAAGCCCAGGATAGTGCTTCTGCAGAGTCCCCACCATCAACTGCAAGCCAGAGCAGTGACCGAGGCAACATGGACTCTTTCCTGAAGATGGCTCTACAACAATTCGCTGCAGATGACCGGCAGGGACGGCTAAGCCTCATTCAGCAATATCGAGAGGCTGAGAGAGCCGAGCGAGAGGCTGAGAGAGCCGAGCGCCAGGCTCAGGCCGAGCGAGAGGCTGAGAGAGCCGAGCGAGAGCGCCAAGCCCAGAGAGACCATGAATTGAATATCCTCAAAGCCCGGCAGCAGACATCTTCCTCACTAAACGGTGAGTCCAATAATGCCAGCAGCTTTAAGCCCCGACCGGAGCACTTTCTTGTGATGGAAAAGGACGGGGATTTGGACACCTTTCTGAGGGGATTTGAAAAGACTTGCTTGCAGTACCAGTTGCCCTCAACACAATGGGCACAATACTTAACCCCAGGGCTGCGAGGCAAGGCCCTGGACGCGTTTGCCAGTCTCCCTCAAGAGCAGAGTGGAGACTATGGGGCCATAAAGCAGGCCCTAGTACGGAAGTATCAGCTGACTCCGGAGGTGTACCGAAAAAAATTCCGGACCCTCCAGCTCGGACCTCATGACAGCTACAGCGATTTGGAGGGTGGGCTCCAGCGCACCTTTGACCAGTGGATCCAAGGACTGTCCGTTACAACCTTTGAGGAGTTAAAGGACCTCATGGTGAAGGACCAACTCCTACACGTCTGTCCTGTGGAGGTTCGACAGTTTGTTATGGACCGAGAGCCCAAGGAGGCCTCAAAAGCAGCCCAGATTGCCGACGCCTATGTGGCCAACCGTGCATCGGAGGTGCGGAAGCCGTCCACCACTAGCTGGAAAGGGGGTAAGATGACAACTACAACCACCCCTGCCCCTACCAGCCGACCTCCCGTAGGTCCTGTTTCATCCACCAGTGCCCGGCCCACCTCTGACACTCGCAGGTGTTTTTCCTGCAACCTGCCTGGACACCTCAGCTCTGGTTGCCCAGAGAGGCAGAAGAGGAACCCCACATCCAAGGCCCAAGGGCCCACTGGAACTGTCCTTTTGGCAAGGAAGGCGGGTGGTAGGGCCTGCGAAAACCTACACCCCGTCACCGTAGGCGGAACCCCCACTGTGGGGCTCAAGGACACTGGGGCCGACAGAACACTGGTCCGCCCTGAACTGGTACCCCCTGAAAACTTTATCCCGGGAAAACTCCTGACTGTCGCCTTGGCGGGGGGTGTCCACCACTCCTTCCCAATGGCCCTGATTCCCCTCGACTGGGGTGCTGGGAGAGGGTGGAGGGAAGTGGGGGTGGATGAACATCTACCAACCAATGTTTTATTGGGGACTGATCTGGGGCGATTAGTTGCACAATTTCTCCCTGATGATCCTCCCGAATCCAAAAAGTCATGTGATACAAATGTTGTTGATCAGTCATGTGATGCAAATGTTGTTAAATCATGTGATGCAAATGTTGTTGATAAGTCATGCGACCCGAATGCGGATATCCAGAACGTGATTACAAATGTTGTGCATGGTAATAAAGTGGAGGTTTGTACAGGGGAACTCAGCCATGCCACGCGGCAGGGTGACGTGGCTGAGGACAACCCCAAGGTAGCAAGTGTCTGTGCTGACAGAGATGGAGGCAGACATGAGAACCACGAGGACAGTGGTCGAATGCAGCTGAGCAGTGTCACAGCGGACAGTGACACAGCCAGTAGTACCTGTCAGGCTGATGGGGAAGAGTGGTTATTCCCCGGGGAGACAGCCTTCATCGGTGCTGTCACCCGCAGTCAGAGTGCCCAGAACGCAAATGAAACCTTGCCTGCTGACACCTCTTCACCCAGAGGGATAACGGAACTGGTTACGGACCCAGAGCAGGTCCCAGAGGGTCCTGGTGAGGTTGGAACCTTAACGTCACTTTTGGCTGCTTCTAGCCAAGAGTTCCAGGTGGCTCTACGAACTGATGCCAGTCTAAAGACGTTAAGGGACCTCGCAGAGAAGCCCTCTTCCGAGACCGATAAGGAGAGGGTATTCTGGGACCAGGGAAAGTTGTACCGGGAGACAATTCCCTGTAACCCCCAACAAGAGTGGCTGAAGGAAAAACAGCTGGTGGTGCCTCACCGCTTTAGGAGTGAGTTGCTGCGGATTGCCCATGAGATCCCACTCGCCGGACACTTGGGAGTTAGCAAAACCAAGGCCCGGCTGTCTCACCACTTCTATTGGCCCAAAATGGGGACAGATGTTGCCAACTACTGCCGCTCCTGTATCACATGTCAAAGAGTGGGAAAGTCAGGGCCTGCTCCCAAAGCTCCCCTGATCTCTTTGCCGGTGATAGAGGAGCCTTTCCAGAGGGTCGCTGTGGACATTGTCGGGCCTCTGGCCGTCCCCAGCAGCTCTGGAAAACGGTTCGTCCTTACTGTGGTAGACTATGCTACCCGGTATCCGGAGGCAGTGGCTCTGTCCTCAGTTAGAGCCGATAAGGTGGCAGATGCCCTCTTGACCATATTCTCCCGAGTAGGATTTCCCAGGGAGATGCTTACCGACCAGGGGACTCAGTTCATGTCTCGTCTAATGGAGGCTCTCTGTAAGAAAATGCAGGTGCGGCATCTGATATCAAGCGCTTATCACCCACAGACCAATGGTTTGTGTGAGCGATTTAATGGTACACTTAAGCAGATGCTTAAGATGCTGGTTGAGTCACATGGACGCGACTGGGAGCGGTATCTCTCACACCTGCTGTTTGCCTACAGAGAGGTACCACAGGCCTCAACGGGGTTTTCCCCCTTCGAGCTCCTGTATGGCAGACGAGTCCGGGGGCCTCTTGGTCTGGTAAGGGAATCCTGGGAAGAGGAACTGAATTCCCCAGAAGTGTCCGTTGTGGAGTATGTCATTCGGCTCCGTGACAAGATGCAGTCAATGACGCAGATGGTGCATGAGAATATGGAGCAAGCCCAGGCCAGCCAGAAGCGATGGTACGACCAACACGCTCGAGAGCGGGTGTATGAAGTGGGTCAGAAGGTGTGGGTCCTGGTCCCAATGACCCAGAACAAGCTTCAGGCGGCCTGGGAGGGTCCATACCTGGTGCATCAGCGCCTCAATGACGTAAACTATGTGGTCACCATCGACCATGCCAGGAAGAGGCAAAAGGTCTTCCATGTCAACATGATGAAAGCTCATCATGACAGGGAAGCCTTTGCTCTTCCTGTGTGTAGTCTTCCCGAGGAAGGCGAAAGTGAAGTCTTGGTGGACTTGCTCGCCTCAGCCCGGGATGGAGGGTCTATCGAGGAGGCGGCATTCAACCCACAGCTATCCTTGGACCAAAAGTCCCAGCTGCGGGAGGTATTTCGGCCCTACCTGATGACCTTCACGAATGTCCCAGGGAAGACATCCCTAGCCACCCACCAGGTGGACACAGGGAGTCATTCCCCAGTTCGTCAACCCCCATACCGTGTCTCCCTAGAGGTACAAAAGGACATAAAAAGGGAGATCGATGAAATGCTAGTCCTGGGAGTGATCCAGAGGTCCAAAAGTGCATGGGCCTCGCCTGTAGTCTTGGTTCCCAAAAAGGACCGGGCAACCCGGTTTTGTGTGGACTACAGGAG
>NW_027441890.1:622500-627500 GCF_048569485.1 Anomaloglossus baeobatrachus
AGCCCGACCATCTAACCAGAGAGACACCAAGAAGTGCAAGGAGAAAGTCCAGCTCTACTGAGGTGCCAGCCAGAGAAGCAGCCACACAAGCTACAACTGACGTGACCACAGCCCACCATGAATCCTTAGAACTTCCTCAACAAACTTTGTATCATTCTAGAGGACATCATACGGCCTTACCCCAGGAAATAAACCAACACGGGGGGATGGGCTTAGGACACACAACATTTCCGGATCCGGGTTCTCATTACACGAGGAGTGGCAGGAATCCAAAAAGACAACTGCGCAAAAGTACTTTAACCAGACAAAGACTTCTTCGGCCGGCTCAGGATATGAGTCCGGCAAGAAATCTACAGCTACAAGACTCAGAAGAGATTCCAGACAATGACTATGACACAGATAACGACTCCCCACTAGAGGGCAGCAGCACGCAGCACTTCAATAATGGAGGGGCTGTAGAGACTATAACTAATACGTCACGGACGGCTGGTCAACCTAGGACGCAGCCAGGTATTGGTGAGAACACTTTTTCTTGTCCTATATCTAGTGTAACAACACCTGTAATGAATCCAGTGGGCGCAGTTGGGGGTACAGTTCCCGGCAATGTAGGATGGGATCTTAATTCAGTAGTACAGCAATTAGTGTCCGGGGTTAAGGAGGCTTTGAGTCAGTCTAGCTTACCCATAACTTCTTCTCCTATTGCTGCATGGTGTGGGAATGGTCCCCGGACACCGGAGGTGGTAAGTCAGTCGTGTGCTGATCCAGACACACAGGAGGACGCAGTAATTTCACAAGGGGTTCCATTATCTGATGCAGCAAAAGGAGAATTATATGTATGTTTTGAGGGTCCTCTAGGAATTCATTTGAAACAGGAGGTTAGGGAGAAGATTTGGGCCGACGAATATGTGGAAATATTTTCATTATTGCCCTTAGAAAAATATAACTTGGATAGAGTAAGGTTTGATGAGAGGAAAAGAGAGGAACAAGAAAGACGGTATTGTCTCATCCCCCAAACATTTAGCAATTGGTTCCAGGCTTTTGCCATATTAGCAAGTGTAATAGGCCAAAAAACTCCTGAACATTGCTCTGCCTTATTTTGTTACATGAATTCTATCGGGGAGGCGCACCGTGCGTATGGAGGTTTAGCATGGCTGCGCTATGATGAGCAGTTTCGCCAACGAAAGGCTGGTCGCCAAGGGATTCGTTGGGATCACAAAGATATTAGTTTATGGATGCGTCTCATGACAGCGCCACGTGGGGTTAATCAGCCCTTTCAGGGCTATGTCGGCAGATCATCAGCAATCAAATTGTCGGCAGCAAACAGAAAAGGTTGCTGCTGGCAGTTCAATGATAGCCAGTGCAGATTCGGAAACACATGCAGGTACAAACATGAATGCAGCTTCTGTAGTGGAAACCATAGCCTATCAAAATGCTTTAAACGAAATAAAACCCCAACAGCAGAGATTAACCAAAAAGGGGGAAACCCCAATTAGACTCGGGGAGATGGTGGGCTATCTAAGCAGGTACCCAGATAGAAAAGCAGCACAATTGCTGGGGGAGGGTTTCTCAGAAGGTTTTAAGATCCCATCTACTTCAGGCCCATTAACCTGTTCTCGTAACCTTGCTTCAGCTTATACATATTCTCACATTGTCTCCACAAAACTAAACAAAGAAATTGACCTGGGCCGCATGGCAGGCCCATTCCCCAAAATGCCAATAGAAAACTTAAGGGTCTCTCCATTGGGGGTGGTCCCAAAGAAGGAACCCAATAAGTTTAGGCTGATCCATCATCTGTCCTTCCCTCATGGAAGCTCAGTTAATGATGGAATCGATCAGGAACTTTGCACAGTCTCGTATACTTCATTTGATACAGCGATTGCATGGGTTCAGAAGTACGGCAGAGGAGCTTTAATGGCAAAAACAGACATTGAAGCTGCCTTTAGACTCTTACCAGTCCATCCAGAAAGCTTCCATCTCTTGGGTTGTCAGTGGCAGGGAAGGTTTTATGTAGACTTGTGTTTACCGATGGGCTGCTCCATCTCATGCTCCTTGTTTGAATCATTTAGCACATTTTTGCAGTGGGTAGTAAAGAAGGAAGCCGGCGTGCGTTCTGTCCTGCATTATCTAGATGATTTCCTATGTATTGGTCCACCAAAGTCATTTGTTTGTGCTTCATTATTGGCAGCGATTCAGTCGGTTTTTAAGTGTTTTGGAGTACCGTTAGCATCAGATAAAACAGAAGGCCCGTCTACACTTATCAAGTTTTTAGGAATTTTGATTGACAGTGAAGCAATGGAGTGCAGATTACCGGATGACAAGGTCAGTGATCTGCTGGAGGCAGTCAGAGAAGCTAGATCTCACCGTAAGATCAGATTAAAGGATCTACAATCGCTGTTAGGGAAAATGAACTTTGCGTGTCGCATTATTCCAATGGGTAGAGTTTTTTGTAGGCGCCTAGCTGCAGCTACCTCAGGCATAACCTTTCCACATCACTTTGTGCGGCTGGCTAGAACATTAAAGGACGATCTGGCGGTATGGGAACAGTTCTTAATAGAGTTTAATGGGAGGTCATTGTGGATCAGACCACCGGTTTCAAATTTTGATCTAGACATCCACACTGATGCAGCGGGGTCAACTGGTTTTGGTGCATATTGTTCGGGACAGTGGTGTGCAGATAGGTGGCCAGAGAGTTGGAGAAACAATGGGTTAACACGAAACTTAGTACTCCTTGAATTGTTCCCCATAGTGGTTGCTTGTGAAATTTGGTACAATATTTTCCAAAACCGAAAAGTGAGATTTCATTGTGATAACTTGGGAGTTGTAGAAGTCATCAACAAACAATCAGCTTCTTCCCTGCCTGTTGTTACGTTGCTGCGTCATCTAGTGCTGCGCTGTTTAAAGTCAAATTGTCAGATTACAGCTGTGCATGTTCCCGGTGTTTGCAATTCTGTGGCTGATGCTCTGTCTCGTTTTCAGTGGGACAGATTCCGTTCGTTAGCCCCGATGGCAGAGGTACAAGGCAAGAAGTGTCCGGATTTTCTGTGGTCACTGCCAGTGACACCGCATACGCTCTGATAGAACGGTCTGTGGGTGTAAGCACATGGCAGAGGTACCAGTCAGCATGGAGGGAATGGGAAAACTTGTGTGCTCTAGTGGCACATGATGCCAGGTTACATGACAATGTTTCCTTGTTGTTATTTTACATTAGCAGGGCCTTTGTGGATGGTACTTCATTGTCCAGTATTGATAGTAAAATGTCTGGATTAGCTTTTTGGTTTAAGTTGCACGACTTCACTGATTACACAAAGCATTTTTTAGTTAAGCAGGCCCTAAAGGGTTACAGGAAAAGTTGTAAGAAGACCAGAGATAAACGGCGTCCGATTTCTTTCCAGTTATTGCAGCAGATACTGAGTGTACTAGGCCGAGTCTGTAGCAGTCCCTTTGAAGTGTTTCTCTTTAGTTGTGCATTCACACTGGCCTTTTTTGGCGCTTTTAGAATCAGCGAGTTGGTGGCGAGTAGCTCCACCAGAAGTGGGGGTCTACAAGACGAGGACGTGCATCAGTACACAGACAGATTAGAATGTTTTCTGGCAAAGTCAAAAACTGATCAACAGGGTAGAGGAAAATGGATCACATTGTTTCCTTTAAGCGGGTCCAGGGCCTGCCCGGTCATCTGTTTTAGAAACTATGTCTCAAGAAGGCCAAATATCCAAGGTTCATTACTAATTCATGAGGATTGTAAGTCATTGTCACAATTTCAATTCACAGCAGTTCTTAAAAAATGCCTGACAATATTGGGAGAGTCTCCAAATGCATTCACTTCACACTCATTTAGGATAGGAGCAGCCACAGAAGCTGCTAGATGGGGCTTAGGGCCTGACATAGTTAAAAAAATCGGGAGATGGGAATCGAGCAGATTTAAGAGTTACATTCGATTACATTTATTATAAATGGCGTACATGTATATATATGTGTACATTGTGGTAATCCTATAGTAGTTGTGTCTTCATTTAGACAATTGTGTGATAATTGTGTTTTTGTTTTTTGTTTTAGCTGAACAGCAATGCCTGGTTTGGATCATGGGACATTCATTTGTTTTTTGGGGGGCCTTACGTGCAGCAGTCAGGCCTAATGGCAAACAGTTGGGGTTGCCCAGTTCCTTGGCACGGGTGACATGGATAGGAAAGAGGGGAATGCAGTGGCATCAGCTGTTAAAAGAAATCCAGTATCATGTGGAGTTCTACCGCCCCCCGGACGTCTTACTTATCCATTTAGGTGGTAATGATTTAGCAATAAGAACATCAAGACATTTAGTTAGGAACATAAAGCTTGATATGTTGAATTTATGGAGGTCTTACCCAGAAACAGTGGTGGTCTGGTCGGATATAGTAGCTAGACAAATGTGGAGAACAGCGCGATCAGTGGCTCGCATCAATAATACAAGGATAAAGGTTAATAAAAAAATAACAAAATTTGTGTTGGAAAACGGAGGGGTGGCCATACGTCACCAGATGCTGGAAAATACAAAGGAACAATTTTGGAGAGATGATAAGGTACATCTTAATGACATTGGCATTGATATATGGATGTTGGGAATACAAGAAGGAGTAGAACGAGCCATTAAGTTGTGGAGGAACTCACTCTTGTAAGGTGTCACAAGAGCGAGTCTTGGCGGGATGTGGTTGTTTAAACCCCCTCTTTGTTGGTTGGAGAATTATGTTTTTAATGGGGTCCCTGGGCCAGAGCTCAGCGGACAGTGGAATATGGGTCCCTGGGGAGGAGCTCAGTGGACAGTGGAATAGATGGGTCCCTGGGGAGGAGCTCAGCGGACACAAGGAAAATGATCAAGGGGTATACCCAGATTCCCCCTTGAGCTAGGTGTACACGGCGGAGGGGGATATGGGGCTGGGATTTATAACAACCACATCTCTGGGCCGATAATCTTGTTTTTTCTTATTGATGTTTTTTCTTATTAAAATAAAGGGCTGCTGTGGCCAAAA